>NC_141014.1:36078591-36088591 GCF_052327205.1 Somniosus microcephalus
CTCTCACACTCAGGCACACACACTCCCTCACACTCAGGCACACACACACACTCTCACACTCAGGCACACACACACTCTCACACTCAGGCACACACACACTCTCACACTCAGGCACACACACACTCTCACACTCAGGCACACACACTCTCTCACACTCAGGCACACACACACTCTCTCACTCAGGCACACACACTCTCTCACACTCAGGCACACACACACTCTCACACTCAGGCACACACACTCTCTCACACTCAGGCACACACACACTCTCTCACTCAGGCACACACACACTCTCTCACTCAGGCACACACACTCTCTCACACTCAGGCACACACACTCTCTCACACTCAGGCACACACACTCTCTCACACTCAGGCACACACACACTCTCTCACTCAGGCACACACACTCTCTCACACTCAGGCACACACACACTCTCACACTCAGGCACACACACACTCTCTCACTCAGGCACACACACTCCCTCACACTCAGGCACACACACTCTCTCACACTCAGGCACACACACTCCTCACACTCAGGCACACACACACTCTCACACTCAGGCACACACACTCTCACACTCAGGCACACACACTCCCTCACACTCAGGCACACACACACTCTCACACTCAGGCACACACACTCTCTCACACTCAGGCACACACACTCTCTCACACTCAGGCACACACACACTCTCACACTCAGGCACACACACACTCTCACACTCAGGCACACACACACTCTCACACTCAGGCACACACACACTCTCACACTCAGGCACACACACTCTCTCACACTCAGGCACACACACACTCTCACACTCAGGCACACACACACTCTCACACTCAGGCACACACACTCCCTCACACTCAGGCACACACACACTCTCACACTCAGGCACACACACACTCTCACACTCAGGCACACACACACTCTCACACTCAGGCACACACACTCTCACACTCAGGCACACACACACTCTCACACTCAGGCACACACACTCCTCACACTCAGGCACACACACCACTCTCACACTCAGGCACACACACTCTCTCACACTCAGGCACACACACTCCCTCACACTCAGGCACACACACACTCTCACACTCAGGCACACACACACTCTCACACTCAGGCACACACACTCTCTCACACTCAGGCACACACACACTCTCACACTCAGGCACACACACTCTCTCACACTCAGGCACACACACTCCCTCACACTCAGGCACACACACACTCTCACACTCAGGCACACACACACTCTCACACTCAGGCACACACACTCTCTCACACTCAGGCACACACACTCTCTCACACTCAGGCACACACACTCTCTCACACTCAGGCACACACACTCTCTCACACTCAGGCACACACACTCTCTCACACTCAGGCACACACACTCTCTCACACTCAGGCACACACACACTCTCACACTCAGGCACACACACACTCTCACACTCAGGCACACACACTCCTCACACTCAGGCACACACACACTCTCACACTCAGGCACACACACTCTCTCACACTCAGGCACACACACTCCCTCACACTCAGGCACACACACACTCTCACACTCAGGCACACACACACTCTCACACTCAGGCACACACACTCTCTCACACTCAGGCACACACACACTCTCACACTCAGGCACACACACACTCTCACACTCAGGCACACACACTCTCTCACACTCAGGCACACACACTCTCTCACACTCAGGCACACACACTCTCTCACACTCAGGCACACACACTCCTCACACTCAGGCACACACACACTCTCACACTCAGGCACACACACTCTCTCACACTCAGGCACACACACTCCCTCACACTCAGGCACACACACACTCTCACACTCAGGCACACACACTCTCTCACACTCAGGCACACACACTCTCTCACACTCAGGCACACACACACTCTCACACTCAGGCACACACACACTCTCACACTCAGGCACACACACTCTCTCACACTCAGGCACACACACTCTCTCACACTCAGGCACACACACTCCCTCACACTCAGGCACACACACACTCTCACACTCAGGCACACACACTCTCTCACACTCAGGCACACACACTCCTCACACTCAGGCACACACACACTCTCACACTCAGGCACACACACTCTCTCACACTCAGGCACACACACACTCTCACACTCAGGCACACACACTCTCTCACACTCAGGCACACACACTCTCTCACACTCAGGCACACACACTCCTCACACTCAGGCACACACACTCTCTCACACTCAGGCACACACACTCTCTCACACTCAGGCACACACACTCTCTCACACTCAGGCACACACACACTCTCACACTCAGGCACACACACTCTCTCACACTCAGGCACACACACTCTCTCACACTCAGGCACACACACACTCTCACACTCAGGCACACACACACTCTCACACTCAGGCACACACACTCCCTCACACTCAGGCACACACACACTCTCACACTCAGGCACACACACTCTCTCACACTCAGGCACACACACTCTCTCACACTCAGGCACACACACACTCTCACACTCAGGCAC
Source organism: Somniosus microcephalus (assembly GCF_052327205.1). Taxonomy (NCBI): domain Eukaryota; kingdom Metazoa; phylum Chordata; class Chondrichthyes; order Squaliformes; family Somniosidae; genus Somniosus; species Somniosus microcephalus. The sequence goes on from NC_141014.1 coordinate 36,081,170, forward strand.
ACACACTCCCTCACACTCAGGCACACACACACTCTCACACTCAGGCACACACACTCCTCACACTCAGGCACACACACTCTCTCACACTCAGGCACACACACTCTCTCACACTCAGGCACACACACTCTCCTCACACTCAGGCACACACACACTCTCACACTCAGGCACACACACTCTCTCACACTCAGGCACACACACTCCCTCACACTCAGGCACACACACACTCTCACACTCAGGCACACACACTCCCTCACACTCAGGCACACACACTCCTCACACTCAGGCACACACACTCTCTCACACTCAGGCACACACACTCTCTCACACTCAGGCACACACACTCTCTCACACTCAGGCACACACACTCTCTCACACTCAGGCACACACACTCTCTCACACTCAGGCACACACACTCTCTCACACTCAGGCACACACACTCTCTCACACTCAGGCACACACACTCCCTCACACTCAGGCACACACACACTCTCACACTCAGGCACACACACTCCTCACACTCAGGCACACACACTCCCTCACACTCAGGCACACACACACTCTCACACTCAGGCACACACACTCCTCACACTCAGGCACACACACTCTCTCACACTCAGGCACACACACACTCTCACACTCAGGCACACACACTCCTCACACTCAGGCACACACACACTCTCACACTCAGGCACACACACTCCCTCACACTCAGGCACACACACACTCCTCACACTCAGGCACACACACACTCTCACACTCAGGCACACACTCTCTCACACTCAGGCACACACACACTCTCACACTCAGGCACACACACTCCCTCACACTCAGGCACACACACACTCTCTCACACTCAGGCACACACACTCTCTCACACTCAGGCACACACACTCCCTCACACTCAGGCACACACACACTCTCTCACACTCAGGCACACACACACTCTCACACTCAGGCACACACACTCTCTCACACTCAGGCACACACACTCTCTCACACTCAGGCACACACACTCTCTCACACTCAGGCACACACACTCTCTCACACTCAGGCACACACACTCCTCACACTCAGGCACACACACACTCCTCACACTCAGGCACACACACACTCTCACACTCAGGCACACACACTCCTCACACTCAGGCACACACACTCCCTCACACTCAGGCACACACACACTCTCACACTCAGGCACACACACTCCTCACACTCAGGCACACACACTCTCTCACACTCAGGCACACACACACTCTCACACTCAGGCACACACACTCCCTCACACTCAGGCACACACACACTCTCACACTCAGGCACACACACTCCCTCACACTCAGGCACACACACTCTCTCACACTCAGGCACACACACACTCTCACACTCAGGCACACACACTCCTCACACTCAGGCACACACACACTCTCACACTCAGGCACACACACTCCCTCACACTCAGGCACACACATCTCTCACACTCAGGCACACACACTCTCTCACACTCAGGCACACACACTCCCTCACACTCAGGCACACACACACTCTCTCACACTCAGGCACACACACACTCTCACACTCAGGCACACACACTCTCTCACACTCAGGCACACACACTCTCTCACACTCAGGCACACACACTCTCTCACACTCAGGCACACACACTCCCTCACACTCAGGCACACACACACTCTCACACTCAGGCACACACACACTCTCACACTCAGGCACACACACTCCCTCACACTCAGGCACACACACTCTCACACTCAGGCACACACACACTCTCACACTCAGGCACACACACACTCTCACACTCAGGCACACACACTCCTCACACTCAGGCACACACACACTCTCACACTCAGGCACACACACTCTCACACTCAGGCACACACACACTCTCTCACACTCAGGCACACACACACTCTCACACTCAGGCACACACACTCCTCACACTCAGGCACACACACACTCTCACACTCAGGCACACACACTCCCTCACACTCAGGCACACACACTCCCTCACACTCAGGCACACACACACTCTCACACTCAGGCACACACACACTCCCTCACACTCAGGCACACACACACTCCCTCACACTCAGGCACACACACTCCTCACACTCAGGCACACACACTCTCTCACACTCAGGCACACACACACTCCTCACACTCAGGCACACACACTCCCTCACACTCAGGCACACACACACTCTCACACTCAGGCACACACACACCCTCACACTCAGGCACACACACTCTCTCACACTCAGGCACACACACTCTCTCACACTCAGGCACACACACACTCCCTCACACTCAGGCACACACACTCCCTCACACTCAGGCACACACACACTCTCACACTCAGGCACACACACACTCCCTCACACTCAGGCACACACACTCTCTCACACTCAGGCACACACACACTCTCACACTCAGGCACACACACTCTCACACTCAGGCACACACACTCTCTCACACTCAGGCACACACACTCCCTCACACTCAGGCACACACACTCTCTCACACTCAGGCACACACACTCCCTCACACTCAGGCACACACACTCTCACACTCAGGCACACACACTCTCTCACACTCAGGCACACACACTCTCTCACACTCAGGCACACACACTCCCTCACACTCAGGCACACACACACTCTCACACTCAGGCACACACACTCCTCACACTCAGGCACACACACTCTCTCACACTCAGGCACACACACTCCTCACACTCAGGCACACACACTCTCTCACACTCAGGCACACACACTCCCTCACACTCAGGCACACACACACTCTCACACTCAGGCACACACACACTCTCACACTCAGGCACACACACTCCCTCACACTCAGGCACACACACTCTCACACTCAGGCACACACACTCCCTCACACTCAGGCACACACACACTCTCACACTCAGGCACACACACTCCTCACACTCAGGCACACACACTCCTCACACTCAGGCACACACACTCTCTCACACTCAGGCACACACACTCCCTCACACTCAGGCACACACACTCTCACACTCAGGCACACACACTCTCTCACACTCAGGCACACACACTCTCTCACACTCAGGCACACACACTCTCTCACACTCAGGCACACACACTCTCTCACACTCAGGCACACACACTCTCTCACACTCAGGCACACACACTCTCTCACACTCAGGCACACACACTCCCTCACACTCAGGCACACACACTCCCTCACACTCAGGCACACACACACTCTCACACTCAGGCACACACACTCCCTCACACTCAGGCACACACACTCCCTCACACTCAGGCACACACACACTCTCACACTCAGGCACACACACTCCCTCACACTCAGGCACACACACTCTCTCACACTCAGGCACACACACACTCTCACACTCAGGCACACACACTCCCTCACACTCAGGCACACACACACTCTCACACTCAGGCACACACACTCCCTCACACTCAGGCACACACACTCTCTCACACTCAGGCACACACACACTCTCACACTCAGGCACACACTCTCTCACACTCAGGCACACACACACTCTCACACTCAGGCACACACACTCCCTCACACTCAGGCACACACACTCTCTCACACTCAGGCACACACACTCTCTCACACTCAGGCACACACACTCCCTCACACTCAGGCACACACACTCTCTCACACCTCAGGCACACACACACTCTCACACTCAGGCACACACACTCTCTCACACTCAGGCACACACACTCTCTCACACTCAGGCACACACACTCTCTCACACTCAGGCACACACACTCCCTCACACTCAGGCACACACACTCTCTCACACTCAGGCACACACACTCTCTCACACTCAGGCACACACACTCCCTCACACTCAGGCACACACACTCCCTCACACTCAGGCACACACACACTCTCACACTCAGGCACACACACTCCCTCACACTCAGGCACACACACTCCCTCACACTCAGGCACACACACACTCTCACACTCAGGCACACACACTCCCTCACACTCAGGCACACACACTCTCTCACACTCAGGCACACACACACTCTCACACTCAGGCACACACACTCCCTCACACTCAGGCACACACACACTCTCACACTCAGGCACACACACTCCCTCACACTCAGGCACACACACTCTCTCACACTCATTCACACACACACTCTCACACTCAGGCACACACTCTCTCACACTCAGGCACACACACACTCTCACACTCAGGCACACACACTCCCTCACACTCAGGCACACACACACTCTCTCACACTCAGGCACACACACTCTCTCACACTCAGGCACACACACTCCCTCACACTCAGGCACACACACACTCTCTCACACTCAGGCACACACACACTCTCACACTCAGGCACACACACTCTCTCACACTCAGGCACACACACTCTCTCACACTCAGGCACACACACTCTCTCACACTCAGGCACACACACTCCCTCACACTCAGGCACACACACACTCTCACACTCAGGCACACACACACTCTCACACTCAGGCACACACACTCCCTCACACTCAGGCACACACACTCTCACACTCAGGCACACACACACTCTCACACTCAGGCACACACACACTCTCACACTCAGGCACACACACTCTCTCACACTCAGGCACACACACACTCTCACACTCAGGCACACACACTCTCACACTCAGGCACACACACACTCTCTCACACTCAGGCACACACACACACTCACACTCAGGCACACACACTCCCTCACACTCAGGCACACACACACTCTCACACTCAGGCACACACACTCCCTCACACTCAGGCACACACACTCCCTCAATCTCAGGCACACACACACTCTCACACTCAGGCACACACACACTCCCTCACACTCAGGCACACACACACTCCCTCACACTCAGGCACACACACTCCCTCACACTCAGGCACACACACTCTCTCACACTCAGGCACACACACACTCCCTCACACTCAGGCACACACACTCCCTCACACTCAGGCACACACACACTCTCACACTCAGGCAAACACACTCCCTCACACTCAGGCACACACACTCCCTCACACTCAGGCACACACACTCTCTCACACTCAGGCACGCACACACTCCCTCACACTCAGGCACACACACTCCCTCACACTCAGGCACACACACACTCTCACACTCAGGCACACACACACTCCCTCACACTCAGGCACACACACTCTCTCACACTCAGGCACACACACACTCTCACACTCAGGCACACACACTCTCTCACTCAAGCACACACACTCTCTCACACTCAGGCACACACACTCCCTCACACTCAGGCACACACACTCTCTCACACTCAGGCACACACACTCCCTCACACTCAGGCACACACACTCTCACACTCAGGCACACACACTCTCTCACACTCAGGCACACACACTCTCTCACACTCAGGCACACACACTCCCTCACACTCAGGCACACACACACTCTCACACTCAGGCACACACACTCCCTCACACTCAGGCACACACACTCTCTCACACTCAGGCACACACACTCCCTCACACTCAGGCACACACACTCTCACACTCAGGCACACACACTCTCTCACACTCAGGCACACACACTCTCTCACACTCAGGCACACACACTCCCTCACACTCAGGCACACACACACTCTCACACTCAGGCACACACACACTCTCACACTCAGGCACACACACACTCCCTCACACTCAGGCACACACACACTCTCACACTCAGGCACACACACTCTCTCACACTCAGGCACACACACACTCTCACACTCAGGCACACACACTCTCTCACACTCAGGCACACACACACTCTCACACTCAGGCACACACACTCTCACACTCAGGCACACACACACTCTCTCACACTCAGGCACACACACACTCTCACACTCAGGCACACACACACTCTCACAGTCAGGCACACACACACTCTCACACTCAGGCACACACACACTCCCTCACACTCAGGCACACACACTCTCTCACAGTCAGGCACACACACACTCTCACACTCAGGCACACACACACTCTCTCACACTCAGGCACACACACACTCTCACACTCAGGCACACACACACTCTCACAGTCAGGCACACACACACTCTCACACTCAGGCACACACACACTCCCTCACACTCAGGCACACACACTCCCTCACACTCAGGCACACACACTCTCTCACACTCAGGCACACACACTCCCTCACACTCAGGCACACACACTCCCTCACACTCAGGCACACACACACTCTCACACTCAGGCACACACACTCCCTCACACTCAGGCACACACACACTCTCACACTCAGGCACACACACTCTCTCACACTCAGGCACACACACTCTCTCACACTCAGGCACACACACACTCTCACACTCAGGCACACACACACACTCACACTCAGGCACACACACTCCCTCACACTCAGGCACACACACTCCCTCACACTCAGGCACACACACACTCCCTCACACTCAGGCACACACACACTCTCACACTCAGGCACACACTCCCTCACACTCAGGCACACACACTCTCACACACTCAGGCACACACACTCTCTCACACTCAGGCACACACACTCTCTCACACTCAGGCACACACTCCCTCACACTCAGGCACACACACTCTCACACACTCAGGCACACACACTCTCTCACACTCAGGCACACACACTCTCTCACACTCAGGCACACACACACTCCCTCACACTCAGGCACACACACACTCTCACACACTCAGGCACACACACTCCCTCACACTCAGGCACACACACTCCCTCACACTCAGGCACACACACTCTCTCACATTCAGGCACACACACACACTCTCACAGTCAGGCACACACACTCTCTCACACTCAGGCACACACACACTCTCACACTCAGGCACACACACACTCTCACACTCAGGCACACACACACTCTCTCACTCAGGCACACACACACTCTCACACTCAGGCACACACACACTCTCACACTCAGGCACACACACACTCTCACACTCAGGCACACACACTCCCTCACACTCAGGCACACACACTCTCTCACAGTCAGGCACACACACACTCTCACACTCAGGCACACACACACTCCCTCACACTCAGGCACACACACTCCCTCACACTCAGGCACACACACTCCCTCACACTCAGGCACACACACACTCTCACACTCAGGCACACACACTCACACTCAGGCACACACACACTCACACTCAGGCACACACACTCTCTCACAGTCAGGCACACACACACTCTCACACTCAGGCACACACACTCCCTCACACTCAGGCACACACACACTCTCACACTCAGGCACACACACACTCTCACACTCAGGCACACACACTCCCTCACACTCAGGCACACACAC
>NC_141014.1:36091091-36108591 GCF_052327205.1 Somniosus microcephalus
GAGCCATGACGTCATAACAATGGATTCTGATTCACTGCAGCCAGGTCCTTGTATCCATGGCGACCTGGATTTTGAATGAATCCCTGGCTGTTGAGGTCACAGTACACACTGGTTGTGTAACAGAGTCAGATAGATCCCACCAGGAATGTCTATACCCAACCGAGGTCAGCTACAGCCCGTGGGGCCTGTATACAGCCCACCAGGTCGGTTATACCCCAGCAGGTTGTGTAGGCTGCACTACACCTGTCTGTACTCCAGCAGGGCTGAGTACATTGCATTTAGCCTGTCGATATCCCAGCAAGGCGGTGAGACGTTAAACTGAGGCCACATTGTCAGCCAGTGGCTCAGTGGGTAGCACTCTTGCCTCGTGAGTCAGAAGGTTGTGGGTTCAAGCCTCACTCCAGAGACGTGAGCACAAAAATCTAGGCTGACATTCCAGTGCAGTAGTGACAGAGTGCCCTCTCAGGTGGACGTAAAAGAGCCCACGCCTTTATTTTGAAGAAGAGTAGGGGAGTTATCCCCGGTGTCCTAGCCAATACTTATCCCTCAAACAACATCACTGTTATAAATCTCATCATTCATCAAGAAACTACTCGTGAAATAACACTGGGCGGCCAGCTGGTGGCGCCGTCCAAGGAGTATAAATACTCGGGCGTGGGCCCCAGCTTGCCCAGGGACATTTTGTAAGACAGGAACTAGTGAAGGACAACTAGACCTCCATGTTCTGAAACAAGTTGATTAAAGCCTTGCTTTATACTCAAACCAAGTGTGTAGTGAGTTTTATTATGTCAATCACTACAACAGGTTATCTGTTCATTATCACATTGCTGTTTGTGGGAGCTTGCTGTGCGCAAATTGGCTGCTGCATTTCCTACATTACAACAGTGACTACACTTCTAAAAGTGCTTCATTGGCTGTAAAGCGCTTTGGGACATCTGGTGGTCATGAGAGGGCAGCAGGCGCATGGGAACACCGCCACCTCCAAGATCCCCTCCAAGTCACACACCATCCTGACTTGGAAATATATCGGCCGATCCTTCATCGTCGCTGGGTCAAAATCCTGGAACTCCCTCCCTAACAGCACTGTGGGAGCACCTTCACCACACGGACTGCAGCGGTTCAAGAAGGCGGCTCACCACCGCCTTCTCAAGGGGCGACTAGGGATGGGCAATAAATGCTGGGCCTCGCCAGCGACGCCGACATCCCAGGAACGAACAAAAAAAAAATGAAAGGCTGTACGTAAATGCAAGTCTTTCTTTTTCACACGACACTGAGCCTGTCTATATCCCAGCAGGGCTGAGTATACTCCACTGAACCAGATCTATGTGGCGAGGCCAGGGGGAAAGGGACGATGTGGGGATGGGCCAATTGGTCTCCTTCTGTGCTGTAAAATTCTACAATTCTGAAGTGCCAAATCTGCCTCCCGTAGCCTGGCAGCAGAGTCACAGACCCCGCTTTCTGCGGGGCGACAATTTCAGGGCTGGATTTACATAAGAACATAAGAAATAGGAACGGGAGTCGACCATTCGGCCCCTCGAGCCTGCTCCACCATTCAATAAGATCATGGCTGATCATCGACCTCAACTCCACTTTCCCGCCCGATCTCCATATCCCTTGATTCCCCTCGAGTCCAAAAATCTATCTCACCCTGGAATATACTCAACGACTGAGCCTCCACAGCACCTCTGGGGTAGAGAATTCCAAAGATTCACCACCCTCTGAGTGAAGAAATTCCTCATCTCAGTCCTAAATGGCCGACCCCTTATCCTGAGACTGTGACCCCTGGTTCTGGACTCTCCAGCCAGGGGGAAACATCGTCCCTGCATCTACCCTGTCAATCCCCCTCAGAATCTTATATGTTTCAATGAGATCTCTCATTCTTAGTCTCGTGAACTCACATCATCAGACCCCAGGAGTCCGAATTAAGAGAAGGGTAATATAAAATATATTTTCTTTTTTGTAATATGAAAGCTGCCAGGTAGTTGTTAGAAGAGCTAAAGAATTGTGCACGGAATATATGTGCACAATGGGTTGCTGATTGATGCAACATTGTCGAGTAATTACTCTCAGTTACCAGCTGTTCTCTCAATAAAAGTGCAGGCTACAAACTATTTACATTTATTTTCCTCTTCATTTAGCACCTCTCATTGTCTCTCACACACACAAGAATGTAGAAAAAAGTTTCAACCCGTCTACCACATCCTGCCCTTCACATTATTGCTCACCCTGTGATCTGGGTGTCATTGCCACATCCTTTATTCCCCCAGATTAACAGTCAGTGCATTTTTTATCATTCTTCCTTAAACTGATAAACAGCCAAAGATAGGTGCGAAGTATGGCAACAAAACCGGTTCAGGCCAATGTTGGATTGGAACGCAAGCCTAAATTGCTCAAATCTCAACTCTCAACGCTCCAATGACCATAACACAGACACATATTAAACACAGCGGAGGGCGTTCGGATCGGGTACAGTTCCTGCTTGGATGGAGAGAGTTCCTGATTGGCTGGAGAGAGTTCCTGCTTGGATGGAGAACAGTTCCTGATTGGATGGAGAACAGTTCCTGATTGGATGGAGAACAGTTCCTGATTGGATGGAGAGTGTTCCTGATTGGATGGAGAACAGTTCCTGATTGGGTGGAGAACAGTTCCTGATTGGATGGGGAACAGTTCCTGATTGGATGGGGAACAGTTCCTGATTGGATGGAGAACAGTTCCTGATTGGATGGGGAACAGTTCCTGATTGGATGGAGAACAGTTCCTGATTGGATGGGGAACAGTTCCTGATTGGATGGAGAACAGTTCCTGATTGGATGGAGAACAGTTCCTGATTGGACTGAGAGAGTTCCTGATTGGATGGGAGCAATTACTGATTGGACGGGGTACAGTTCCTGATTGGAAGAAAGAAAAACTTGCATTTCTATAGCGCCTTTCACGACCAGCGGACGTCCCAAAGCACTTTACAGCCAATTAAGTACTTTTTGAAGTGTGGTCACTGTTGTAATGTAGGAAATGCGGCAGCCAATTTGCACACAGCAAGATCCCACAAACAGCAAAGTGCTAATGAGCAGATCATCTGGTTTTGTGAAATTCAACGACATTTTGGTAGGAAGAATAGGGAGGTCACTTATCACTTGGAGGGTGCGAGTCTGGGTGGGGTAGAGGAACAAAGGGATCTCGGAGTACGAAATACACAAATCACTAAAAGTTGTGACACAGGTTAGCAAGGCCATAAAAAAAGCAAACCAAGCACTCGGGTTTATTTCTAGAGGGATAGAATTGAAAAGTAGGGAAGTTATGCTAAACCTGTATCAAACTTATATTCACTGGAGTTTAGGAGAATGAGAGGGGATCTCATTGAAACTTATAAAATTCTAACAGGACCAGACAAACTAAATGCAGGAAGGATGTTCCCGATGGCCGGGGGAGTCCAGAACCAGGGTCACAGTCTAAGGATAAGGGGTAAGCCATTTAGGACAGAGATGAGGAGGAATTTCTTCACCCAGAGAGTGGTGAACCTGTGGAATTCTCTACCACAGAAGGCAGTTGAGGCCAATTCATTAAATATATTCAAGAAGGAGTTAGATATATTTCTTAAGGCTAAAGGGATCAAGGGATATGGGGAGAAGGCAGGGACAGGGTACTGAATTTGGATGATCAGCCATGATCTCATTAAATGGCGGAGCAGACTCGAGGAGCCGAATGGCCTACTCCTGCTCCTATCTTCTATGTTTCTATGAACCTTGGTTAGACTTGGAGTACTGCGTACAGTTCTGGTCGCCGTATTATAAAAAGGATATAGAGGCACTGGAGAGGGTGCAGAGATTTACAAGGATGATATCAGGAATGTGAGGGTATACATATCAGTAAAGGATGAACAGGCTGGGTCTCTTTTGTCTTGAATAAAGAAGGCTGAGGGGTGACCTAATAGAGGTCTTTAAAATTATGAAAGGTTTTGATAGAGTGGATACAGAGAGAATGTTTCCACTTGTGGGGAAGAGCAAAACTAGAGGCCATCAATATAAGATAGTCACCAAGAAATCCAATAGGGAATTCAGGAGAAACTTCTTTACCCAGAGAGTGGTGAGAATGTGGAACTCGCTACCACAGGGAGTGGTTGAAGTGAATAGTATCGATGCATTTAAGGGGAGGCTAGACAAGCACATGAGGGAGAAGGGAATAGAGGGTTATGCTGATAGAGTTAGATGAGGAAAGACGGGAGGAGGCTCGAGTGGAGCATAAATGCCGGCACGGACTGGTTGGGCCGAATGGCCTGTTTCTGTGCCGTATATCCGATATATCGTATGTGCAATTCCTGTCATTTTGCCATTGTTTTGGGATCGTACTCTGCGATTCATTGGTTTTTGGTAATAATTCCAAACCGTCTGCGCAAGTGCAGTTCCCGAATGAGCCATTAAATGGCAGCAGAGCACCAGTTAGGAGTGATTAACATGGGCGTGTATTTTCAAATGCTTTTTCTTGCCAGTTTTCTTCCCCTCCTCCCCGAAGGGACTGACTCTCGCTGCGGTACTAAACCCACAAACACAAAAGTCTTTTGGCACCTCAACGGGGCAGCCAAAATGCACACAGCAAGATCCCACAAACAGCAATGTGATAATGACCAGGGACTTGAGCACATAAAGCTGGGCTGACACTCCCAGTGCCCTGCACTGTCAGAGGTGCCTCCTTTTGGATGAGACGTTAAACCGAGGCCCCCGTCTGCTCTCTCAGGTGGACGTAAAAGATCCCACGGCCGCTATTTCGAAGAAGAGCAGGGGGAGCTCTCCCCGGTGTCCTGGGGCCAATATTTATTCCTCAATCAACATAACAAAAACAGATGATCTGGTCATTATCACTTGGCTGTTTGTGGGATCTTGCTGTGTGCATATTGGCTGCCGCGTTTCCCACATTACAACAGTGACTACACTTCAAAAAAGTACTTCATTGGCTGTAAAGCGCTTTGGGATGTCTGGTGGTCGTGAAAGGCGCTGTAGAAATGCAAGTCTTTCTTTCAATATGTCTTTTAGTGATGTTGGTTGTAGGATAAATATTGGCCCTAGGACACCGGGGAGAACTCCCCTGCTCTTCTTCGAAATAGTGCCAGGGGATCTTTTACCTCCTCTTGAGAGGGCGGATGATGCCTGGGTTTAGCGTCTCATCCGAAAGACGGTGCCTCTGACAGTGCGGCACCTCCGATAGTGCGACGCTCCCTCAGCACTGGCACTGATTTCGCCTCCGCGACACAGCGTGAATTAAACACGGGAGCAAACCGCGGACTCGATTTCGTCACACCCCTTTGGACCCGCCGGAAAGGTTAAAACCCTGCCAGGTTTAAAATCAACGGCATTTTCACGAGACCATTGGGGGGCGCACCGCGAGGCGAAGGCAAAACAGGAGAAAGAACCGGGCGAGAGAGAAAGAAAAGGAGAGTCAATTCTAGAACAAAGAGCAGAAACCGACCCCCAGCCCCCACCGAGAGCTGGCCGAGGTCAAAGGTTACACATAGGCCCACGTCACTGTGAGTGAGTGATTCCCTTTTAGCCATCGTTAGCTGCCTGGTTAATGCGCGAGCAAAGCTGGTCAACATCCGTGCGGCAATTGTTTCCACATCTTTGGTCGCAGATGCATCAGAAAAGAGGCATTGCTGAATATTAATTAGGGCAAGCGCCCCTCCCCCTCTCCCCCTCCCTCCCACCGCCCCACGTCTCTCCCCTCCCCGGCCCATTCACACATTACTTCAGGCCAGTGAACTTGAAGCAGACACACTGAAGGCAGGGTCTCCCCCCCGGGGAGCCCGAGGCACCTCCGACTCCCGGCACAGACGGACAATCTGCCTCCTGGGAGACAGTCAGCCTGGTGGAGAAAGGGACCAAGGCGAGGTGCCAAATAACTGCAAACAGATTTGTTTCATTTCTCCATTGTGTGGCCCTGACAGGGAACGGGTGGCCGCGGCTTTCAGGGGAGGTGGTGGGGACGGCGGGGTGGCGGGGGGGGCCGAGGGGAGGGTGGGTGCAGTCACTGTGCTGTGACAACAGGTGGCCATATTGTTCCCCCTCAGTCGCCTCACTGGTGGATGCTTTCCCGGGATACGGCCCTGTGATACGGGAGGTCCCTGCGCGGGCCGACAGAGGATGTTTTGTTAATTAATTAATCATTGGCCTTAAGTCAGTCGATAACGAGATTCAGGAAAACCCCCCCCCAACCAGAGCCCTCGTGCGATGGGCAGTTTACTGACGGACTGTTTATTCCCAACGTTCCCACTCTCCTGGTTTTTCGTTGGCGGTTTTCTCCTGCTGGCTCCTGTTGGGGGAGTCGCGTTCCAGCGGTGCCAGCAGCCTGCTGGTGTCCTGCTGGACTCGCCAGGTCTGAGACTCAACTGTGAGTGTTGCCAGGCGACTGGATCTTGGGGAGGGGGAGCTTTACAATCAAATTATCTTCTCCTCACACTCAAACCCCACACCAACTCACACACAGGCACTCATATACACACAGACACACTCACTCACACACACACACACACACACCAGCGCAGTGCTGAGGGAGTGCCACACTGTCAGAGGGGCAGTACTGAGGGAGTGCTGCACTGTCGGAGGGGCAGTGCTGAGGGAGCGCCGCACTGTCGGAGAGGCAGTACTGAGGGAGAGCCGCACTGTCGGAGGGGCAGGATTGAGGGAGCGCCGCACTGTCGGAGGGGCAGTACTGAGGGAGCGCTGCACTGTCAGAGGGGCAGTACTGAGGGAGCGCCGCACTGTCGGAGGGGCAGTACTGAGGGAGTGCCGCACTGTCGGAGGGTCAGTACTGAGTGAGTGCCGCACTGTCGGAGGGGCAGTACAGAGGGAGCGCCGCACTGTCAGAGGGGCAGCACTGAGGGAGCGCTGCACTGTCGGAGGTGCGAATTTTGGGATAAGACGTTAAACCGAGGCCCCGTCTGCCCTCTCAGGTGGACGTAAAAGATCCCACGGGCACTATTTTGAAGAAGAGCAGGGGTGTTCTCCCTGGTGTCCTGGGGCCAATATTTATCCCTCAACCAACATCACTAAAAACAGATGATCTGCTCATTTATCACATTGCTGTTTGTGGGAGCTTGCTGTGCGCAAATTGGCTGCTGTGTTTCCCACATTACAACAGTGACTACACTTCAAAAGTACTTCATTGGCTGTAAAGCGCTTTGGGACATCCTGAGGTGGTGAAAGGCGCGATAGAAATCCAAGTCTTTCTTTGGAACAACCAACAATTGCTTGGTATTCGTGTAACACCTTTAACATAGAGTACCTCCCTTCAAGAGGGGGATAGAACAAACGTTAAGAGGAAGTGTGCTCCTCTACACCGACCCATCAGACCTGAATTCATTCCTGCTCCTCTCTCGAAGGTCGGGGCTCATTTCCATGGGCACCTAGCCCCTCTGGTATGTCGGCCGGTTGACCATTGGCAGAGAGAGTGCCAACTCTGTTCTCACCCAATGTTCGGACGTACAGTGTCTTTTGAGTCACTGGATAGCCACCACGAGCTGATTGTCTCCTCGGTAACCCGGTGGGGGGAACCGGGGGCGGGGTGGGGGGGTGTTAAGGCACAATGTCGGGGTCTGCACAGCATGAGCTGGTCTCGGCGGGCCGGTGAGCGCTAATACAAATCAAATTGGGCAGGGCAGCCTTGAGGAAGAGTTCATAGAGTGCATTAGGGACGGGTTCCTTGAGCAGTATGTTACTGAACCAACTAGGGAGCAGGCAATCTTAGATCTGGTCCTGTGTAATGAGACAGGATTAATAAAAAATGTCCTAGTAAAGGATACCCTTGGAATGAGTGACCATAACATGGTTGAATTCCAAATTCAGTTGGAGGGTGAGAGAGTTGGATCTCAAACCAGTGTACTAAGCTTAAATAAAGGAGACTATGAAGGTATGAGAGCAGAGTTGACTAAAGTGGACTGGGAAAATAGATTAAGGTGTAAGATGGTACATGAGCAGTGGTGTACATTCAAGGAGATATTTCACAACTTTCAAGAAAAATATATTCCACTGAGGAAAAAGGGGCGTAAAAGAAAAGACAGCCATCCGTGGCTAAGTAAAGTAATAAAGGACAGTATCCGACTGAAAACAAGGGCATATAAAGTAGCCAAATCTAGTGGGAGGATAGAAGATTGGGAAGCATTTAAAAGCCAGCAAAGAATAACTAAAAGATTAATTAAGAAAGGGAAGATAGATTATGAAAGTAAACTAGCAAAAAATATAAAAACAGATAGCAAGAGTTTCTACAGTTATATAAAAAGAAAAAGGGTGGCTAAAGTGAATGTTGGTCCCTTAGAGGATGAGACCGGGAAATTAATAGTGGGGAACATGGAGATGGCAAATACGCTGAACAAATATTTTGTATCAGTCTTTACAGTAGAGGACACTAAAAATATCCCAACACTGGACAAACAGGGGGCTATGGGGGGGGGGAGGAGCTAAACACGATTAAAATCACTAAGGAGATGGTACTCGGTAAGATAATGGGACTTAAGGCGAATAAATCCCCTGGACCTGATGGCTTACATCCTAGGGTCTTGAGAGAAGTAGCGGTAGGGATTGAAGATGCATTGGTGGTAATTTTCCAAAACTCCCTGGATTCAGGAAAGGTCCCAGCAGATTGGAAAACTGCTAATGTAGCGCCCTTATTTAAAAAGGGAGGTAGACAAAAGGCTGGAAACTATAGACCAGTTAGCCTAACATCTGTGGTTGGTAAAATGTTGGAGCCCATTATTAAGGAAGCAGTAACAGGACATTTCGATAAGCATAATTTAATTGGACCGAGTCAGCATGGTTTTATGAAGGGGAAGTCATGTTTGACAAATTTGCTCGAATTCTTTGAGGACGTAACAAACAGGGTGGATAAAGGGGAACCAGTGGATGTGGTGTATTTGGACTTCCAAAAGGCATTTGACAAGGTGCCACACAAAAGATTACTGCACAAGATAAAAAATCACGGGATTGGGGGTAATATGCTGGCATGGGTGGAAGATTGGCTATCTAACAGAAAACAGAGAGTGGGGATAAATGGTTCATTCTCGGGTTGGCAATCAGTAACTAGTGGTGTTCCGCAGGGGTCAGTGCTGGGACCCCAACTCTTTACAATCTATATTAACGATTTGGAGGAGGGGACCAAGTGCAACGTATCCAAGCTTGCCAACGATACAAAGATGGGAGGGAAAGCAGTGAGTGAGGAGGACATAAAAAACCTGCAAAAGGACATAGACAGGCTAAGTGAGTGGGCAGAAATTTGGCAGATGGAATATAATGTTGGAAAGTGTGAGGTTATGCATTTTGGCAGAAAAAATCAAAGAGCAAGTTATTATCTAAATGGAAAGAAACTGCAAAGTGCTACAGTACAAAGGGATCTGGGGGTCCTGGTGCATGAAACACAGAAGGTTAGTATGCAGGTACAACAGGTGATCAGGAAGGCCAATGGAACCTTGGCTTTTATTGCAAGGGGGATGGAGTATAAAAGCAGGGAAGTCTTGCTTCAGTTATACAGGGTACTGGTGAGGCCACACCTGGAATACTGCATACAGTTTTGGTTTCCATATTTAAGAAAAGATATACTTGCTCTCGAGGCAGTTCAGAGAAGGTTCACTCGGTTGATTCCGGAGATGAGGGGGTTGACTTATGAGGAAAGGTTGAGTAGGTTGGGCCTCTACTCATTGGAATTCAGAAGAATGAAAGGCGATCTTATCGAAACATATAAGATTGTGAGGGGGCTTGATCGGGTGAATGCGGGGAGGATGTTTCCACTGATGGGTGAGACTAGAACTAGGGGGCATAATCTTAGAATAAGGGGCTCCCATTTCAAAACTGAGATGAGGAGAAACTTCTTCACTCAGAGGGTAGTAAATCTATGGAATTTGCTACCTCAGAGAGCTGTGGAAGCTGCGACATTAAATAAATTTATAACGGAGATAGACAGTTTCCTAGCTGATAAGGGAATTAGGGGTTACGGGGAGCGGGCAGGGAAGTGGACGTGAGTCTAGGTCTGGATCAGCCATGATCCTATTGAATGGCGGAGCAGGCCCGAGGGGCCATATGGCCTACTCCTGCTCCTACTTCTTATGTTCTTATGTAATACGGACCTCAGTGTCCCCCTGGGCCAGCGAGACAGCGGTGAGAATGGAGGGCTGGAAGTGTAATGTATATACCTTTAAGGGGGGAACTATCTTTTACAGCTCATGTATACTGCAGTACCGGCAGTGACCACACCTGTATATAGCACTGAGTAGTAATCTGTACAGATCAGTTCCAGTGTGAGCCACGTTGAGTAAACACCTGTTGTACCGTTCTCCTGCAGTCTGTGTCTTATTATACACGGACACAACATTGGCGACAAGGCAAGTTCGAACCTACCTGCAACTCTGCATCACCTCCCGGGGATTCGTTCCTGGAGATCAGTGGATTGGAGGTCAAGGCCAGAGACTCGGGCGTCGACCACGGGCAACCGCCCAGTCATCCAGCAGAGACTCGAGAATTGCGGGGGAGGCTGTCGAGAGCCAGGCTTGGCTTTCCAGTCGAGGTGGTCCAGCAAAACGGGCTGGCAACAGGTAGTGCGCAGACCCTTCCCGGTCAGCGGCGGGCTAGAGCCCGACCGAGCAGCACAGCAAAGGGCCGAGCAGCGTCGACGGGGGAGAGAGAGAGAGGGCAGAGCGCACAGGGCGCAGCCGGTGTTCAGGGGCCAAGCAGCGTCGAAGAGAGGGAGAGACGCGCAGAAACCCGCGAGGCGCCGCCATTGCCACGAGGACCACCGAGAGCGGCGTTGGCAGCAGCGCAGGAGAAGCGCGCGAAACCTACAGGGCGCCGCCATTGCCACGAGAACCGCCGGGAACGGCGTTGGCAGCAGCGGGGGAGGAAGGAAAGCACGGGAGACGCCATTTTAAGCCATTGGGAGACGCCATTTTAAACCACACCCAAAATGCCGAAGAGTGGCAGTATCACCGCATTTGACAATGAAGTCGAAGATTGGATTACATATGTCGAACGAATAGAGGTATACTGCAAGGCAAATGAGGTGTCAGATGACAAGAAAGCGTCGGTATTGTTAAATTTAATGGGTGCAAAGACGTATGGTTTATTACGAAATCTAGTAACCCCAACGAAGCCAATGGAAAAGAGTTTTGAAGACATAGTAACGATACTACAGGAACATTTAAACCCCACACCGCTGCTGATAGCAGAAAGATTCAAGTTTCACAAACGGAACCAGCATAAGGATGAAAGCAATGCTGATTATTTAACAGAACTGCGCAAACTATCGAAACACTGCCAGTTTGGAGCGGGACTGGCAGATACCTTAAGGGACAAGTTTGTGTGTGGGCTTCAAAGTGAAGGAACTCAGAAACGGCTTTTATCTGAAAAGGACCTTACGCTGGAAAAGGCTTTCAGCATTGTGGTATCATATGAAGCAGCAGCACGGGGTGCTGCAGAGATACAACAGAGACCGCAAGAATATGGCACAAACGAAAGGTCATATGGAACAGAGAAGTGCTATCGCTGCGGCAGAACAACACACGACCAGAATGATTGCTGGTTCAAAGACAAAGTGTGCAGACAGTGTGGAAAAGTAGGACACATAGCACGAGTCTGCAGGTCGGGAAAGAAAACCAGCAATAAGAAACCTACCAAAGAAAAGTACAAGAAGGTACATAAGATGACGGAGAATAGTTCAGATGAACAAAAGAGTGATAACGACTCCGAAAGCAGGGAACTGAGTTGTCTGAAACTACACAATGTGATCACAACGGAGGATCACCGAACCATTTGGGTCACTCTCAAGATAGCAGGAGTCCAGGTAAAGATGGAATTGGACACAGGATCAGCCCTAACAGTCATAAACCGACGGGACTACGAGTGGCTATTCTCACACATACCCTTGAGAGACACAAAAATTATTTTGAAGACGTACACGGGGCAAAAAGTCTACCCCAAAGGAAAAATAAGGGTGACCATTATATATAACGGTAAGGAAACACCAAACTAGACCTGTATGTATTGCAAGATGGAGGACCACCATTACTGGGATGTGAATGGATCCGGAAAATACAACTGGATTGGCATTCCATACAGGCACTGACTGTGGCTGACAAAAAGGATGACGACGTCACACCTGGGCGACTGTCAAAGATCCTAACTGACGCGAAAGAAGTGTTCCAGCAAGGACTCGGAACACTAAAAGGCATGACAGCGACGATTAAAATTGAAGAAAACGCAAGCCCAAAATTTTTTAAGGCCAGATCAGTACCTTATGCGATCCGCCCAGCCGTCGAAGCAGAGCCGGAGAGTCTGGAGCGTTCAGGTGTACTGTCCAAGGTAGACAGGAGCGAGTGGGCTACACCCATCGTCCCTGTGATGAAAAAGTCGTTGAGCAGCACGCCTGGGGAACCAAGGAAGGTTTGCATCTGTGGGGACTTTAAGGTAACAGTGAACCTGGTCCTTCACACCATACAATATCCACTTCCGCGGATTGAAGATATTTTCGCCTCGCTATCTGGAGGGAAACGCTTCACTAAGATTGATCTGGCCCAGGCGTATCTGCAAATGGAGGTAGAAGAAGCATCAAAAAAATACCTCACAATCAACACCCATAAAGGTCTCTACTAATACAACCGGCTGGTATTCGGGGTAGCATCAGCTCCGGCTATTTGGCAGAGGGCAATGGAACAAGTCCTGCAAGGGATCCCAGGGACCCAGTGTTATTTGGACGACATCCTGGTCATGGGCGAAAATGACAGTGATCACCTTGCCAACCTGGAGCAGGTGCTCACTAGATTGCAGGAATATGGGCTCCGAGCTAACCGCCCCAAATGCGAGTTTTTTAGAAAACAAATCTCGTATTGTGGCCACGTTATCGATAAAGAGGGGTTACATAAGTCCCCAGAGAAGATTGAGGCAGTAGTCAAGGCTCCAGCACCGGAAAATGTGTCACAACTGAGGTCGTTCCTCGGGCTGGTAAACTACTACCATAAGTTCTTGCCAAATTTGTCTACAATACTACACCCACTGAACACCCTACTGCAAACTGGGGTGCCATGGAAGTGGAGTGACGAATGTAGACGAGCTTTCCAGAAGAGCAAAACACGAATCACATCGAAAGAGGTATTGGCCCATTACAACCCAGCATTACCAATTCGGTTGGCATGTGATGCGTCACCCTACGGCATTGGAGCGGTGCTGTCGCACAAATTCTCGGACGGCTCAGAGAGGCCAATAGCCTTTGCGTCACGATCACTAACCTCAGCCAAGCGTAACTACGCCCAGATTGACAGGGAGGCCCTCAGCCTAGTGTGGGGAGTGAAAAAGTTCAATCACTATCTGCACGGGCAGAAATTCACCTTGCTGACTGATCACCAGCCTCTTGTCTCCATTATTAATCCGAAGAAGGGCGTTCCGGTGATGACTGCGCAACGACTACAAAGATGGTCACTTTTTCTAAGGGCGCACCACTATGAGATTGAATATAAGGGCACGAAACAGCATGGAAATGCTGATGGGCTATCACGCCTGCCACTGCCTACTGCGGAGGAAGCACCAGCAGTGGATCATGTCGAAATATTCCATTCGACTATAGTTGAATACCTACCGGTAACTAACGCTTGTATCGAAAAGGAAACCCGAAATGACCCGACACTGTCTCGGGTATATGATTTGACGGTGAAGGGATGGCCAGCACATGGCGACTCACTGTTGCCAGCATTCTCGACAAGGAGAGAACAGCTGTCAGTGTGCCGGGGGACCTTGATGTGTGGATCCCGAGTGGTAATTCCACCCAAGTTAAGGGATAGAGTGCTCAATGAGCTTCATGAGGGTCATCTGGGAGGGGTAAAAATGAAAAGCCTAGCCAGGGCTTATGTGTGGTGGCCGGGAATCGATAAACAAATCGAGGACCTGACCAAGAGCTGCTCAGGATGCCAGAAAGTCCAAAATGCACCACCACAGGCCCCTCTACACCCATGGGTGTGGCCCTCATCTCCATGGCAACGGGTGCATATTGATTTTGCTGGTCCATTCATGGACTCAATGTTTTTAATAGCCGTGGATGTGCACTCGAAATGGCCTGAGTTCATCAAAATGTCCTCCACCACCACGGAGAAAACTATTGCAGTCCTACGGACCATTTTTGCCAGGAATGGCTTGCCAGAACAGATTTGCTCCGACAACGGACCACAGTTTGTGTCCGAAGAGTTCCGGAGGTTCTTGAAAAGGAATGGGGTAAGGCATTACACATCCGCCCCGTATCATCCAGCCACAAATGGATTGGCTGAGAGGTTCGTACAAACCTTTAAGAAGGCAATAAAGGCTATGTACAATGACAACATTCCGCTGCAGCACAAGGTGGACAATTTCCTGTTCGCCTACTGGAATGCGACACATGCAGTCACCAACCAGGCCCCAGCCATGATGTTCTTTAACCGAAGGTTAAGATCTCGCCTGGATTTGCTCAGACCAAACGTACGAAGAGATGTTGAGAGTAAGCAATTCCAGCACATCCATGAGAAGCCAACAAGGAGCTTCAATGTAGGGCAACCAGTCTTGGCCCGCGACTACCGAACAGAAAAATGGCAGCCAGGAACGATATGCACACGGCAGGGCCCACTAATGTACACAGTGGACGTTGGGGAGAGCATCGTGAGACACCATGCTGACCAGATCCTAGAGTCACAGGAACAAGTCAACCCCATGCCTTGCCCATACGTACCTGGTGATGAACCCGACGTACAGGTCGCATCTACCCCAGAAACAGTAGCATCGGAAGCTGATGAACCAACCGACGAAAGGGGGCCAGAATCGCCTCCGCACCAAGAGCAAGACACTCGGGAAAGGCGCTATCCAGAAAGGATCAGGAAGCCTCCCCAAAGACTGAATATATAAATAGACTATTTTCAGCTAATGTTGCATGTTAAAAGTATTAATTGTAATTAGTTTGATATTTAATTGTTAAATGAGTGTTATGGTACTGTTAATCTAAAAGGGGAGGAATTGTAATGTATATACCTTTAAGGGGGGAACTATCTTTTACAGCTCATGTATACTGCAGTACCGGCAGTGACCACACCTGTATATAGCACTGAGTAGTAATCTGTACAGATCAGTTCCAATGTGAGCCACGTTGAGTAAACACCTGTTGTACCGTTCTCCTGCAGTCTGTGTCTTATTATACACGGACACAACAGGAAGCACAGGGTCAGGTTGGACTGCGATACCCGGCGCAGTCATAGCCTGCCGACACTTCGG
This sequence comes from Somniosus microcephalus, assembly GCF_052327205.1. Taxonomy (NCBI): domain Eukaryota; kingdom Metazoa; phylum Chordata; class Chondrichthyes; order Squaliformes; family Somniosidae; genus Somniosus; species Somniosus microcephalus. The sequence continues at coordinate 36,106,340 of NC_141014.1, forward strand.
CCGCACACAAGAGGATTGGCCGGAGTGACCCATGACCCCAGAATGAGTCAGCACCTCCAGAGGGGGAGGGGAGAACATTAGAGAGGGGAACTTGGATTAACTACTGCTGGTCCTCCCGGATTCGATGTGGAATTTAGTTTACTGTTTGCGGGTCTTGAACGTGGTCAGTCTATTTGGATGGTGGTGCTGTTCACTCTGGGATTCGCACTCCTTGCCCGCTACTGGTCTCCTGTCTATTCCGGACTCACCAACCTCACTTGCCTGGCTGCTCCTCTCTCCCCAGCTCTCAGTCTCCCTGTCGCCTCTCTCCATCACCGTCTCCCATCTCGCCCTCTCCCTTCTCTCAGTCTCAGTCTCGCCTCTCTCAGTCTCCCTCTCCCATCTCTCCCTCTCTCCATCTTGTAGGATTCGCAAAATTGAACTTTATATTATAAAGGGTCGAACGGCAGAAGAGGCCATGATATTAAAGGCTATTTTAAAAGAAGCCCAGAAAAAAGGGGCATACAAAATGGCCGCCAGACCCCGTGATCAAATTATTGGGACACTTTAAAATGGTTCCTGCAAATCCTCAGACAGCTTTGTGGATTCAGCCCAAAGTAAGTTCTGGAAGCCGTTTCTGAGAGAACGAAACCAGACACCCACATATACATATAGATTGGATGCAGATCCAGTCAAGATCGGCCTGTAGATAAAGGCCATCTAAATGTTGACCCAGACAAAAGGGAACAGTTTCATATTCATGAGAAGAGCATCAAGGGCCCGTTAATGACATCACCAGGACATTAAAAACAATGAAGGTCATTCCAGACCAGAGATGGCCCGTTACCGGCCATCCAAGAACAGTTTAAAATATAATAACTACCCCGTTGTGCAACAAGCCCGCCAAAAGTTAAAACAAAGACTAACCTGATTTGGCGTGAGACAAGAGCTTCTGGAAAGAAGTATAATTGAGAGAACACACGGGTAGGAAGGGGGTTATCTTCAGCTTTCCAGCTTGCAGGCATGTCCAGCTTTTGAGCTGGGTAAAGAGGAGCTGCTTTGGGAGAAGATCAGCGTGACTCCTCTCCATCGTCGGAGAGGAAGAAGAAGAAGACTAAGCCGCCATCAAGAAGGTCGTTCGAGCCGGCGTCCCGCCCCGGGGTAAAACATCGGGAGATCATCGACCAACCCTGGGCCGTTGACGAAACAACAGGCCATCGACTCGCTCCGGCTCGGGAGAAGAGATAAAATAAAACTGAAGAAATGATAGGGGCCAGCCCAAGGCTCCTCTGACCGGGGTCGAGCCGACGATCCCCGACCCCGCCGACATCCAGGCCAGCTGGTGTCCAGCCGCCCCCGACCCCCACCTCAGGAGAGAGGTGTGGCGCAGCTCGCTGGGGCTCCACGATCCACGTGGAGACGGGACGCCTGAAAGGATCAAACGCAGACCTGTTTCAAAACCTTGCACTTCCTAGTTGGATTGGTGAGCATGTTTCTGGCCCTCCATAATCAGATCTAGATAGGTTTAAGGGGGTGGATATTTAAGGGTATAATTAACATGAGTTGTTATCCCCCGATGTTCCGTGTGTTTCCCTATTTCATGATGATTTTTGTAGAGTATAAGATGCCTGTATTTGCCTTAGTTAGTATTGTGTCATTATGATTTGTTTGTGTTTTTCCCTCCCATGTACTCTCTTATTTGCTTGCATTTGATTTGTGTTACCATATGCAATAAAATTTCATTTCGTTTCATCAAACTTGGTCTATAAGAGTTTTCTCTACATTGCAATTCCTGCCCCAAAGTCCAGAGTACAGAATCTAAGGGGCGAGTGGGTCGAACCACTCAAGGTTTTACTGTGCAAGAGAGAGAGGCCTCTAGAGAGAGAAACCTCTGCGATCGAAAACCCCTTACAATCTCTCCATCTCTCCCTCACTCCATCTCACCCTCTCGCCTCTCTCTGTCTCCCTCTCCTATCTCTCCCTCTCCCTTCTCTCTGTTTCCCTCATCTCTCGGTCTCCCTCTCTCCAACTCTCCGTCTCCCCCTCCCCTCTCTGTGTCAGCCAGTGGCTCAGTGGGTCGCACTCTCGCCTCTGAGTCCGAAAGTTGTGGGTTCAAGTCCCGCTCTAGGGACTTGAGCACAAAAATCCAGGCTGACACTCCCAGTGCAGTGCTGAGGGAGTGCTGCATTGTCGGAGGTGCCGTCTTTCAGATGAGACGTTGAACCGAGGCCCCTGTCTGCTCTCTCAGGTGGGCGTAAAAGATCCCATGGCCA
>NC_141014.1:36116091-36128160 GCF_052327205.1 Somniosus microcephalus
GCGCCTTTAACGTAAGGCGCTTCACAGGTGTGTTATCAATTTATTTTGAATATTAAGGGAATCAATGGATATGGGGATAGTTCAGGAAAGTGGAGATGAGGTTGTAGATCAGCCATGATCTTATTGAATGGCAGAGCAGGCTTGAAGGGCTGAATGGCCTACTCCTGCTCCTATTTCTTATTCTTATTTCTTATCAAACAAAATTTGACACCGAGCCACATAAGGAGAAATGAGGGCAGCGACCGAAGGCTTGGTGAAAGAGATCGGTTTTAAGGAGCGTCTTTAAGGAGGAGAGAGAGAGGCGGAGAGGTTTAGGGAGGGAATTCCAGAGCTTAGGGCCCAGGCAGCTGAAGGCACGGCCACCAATGGTGGAGCGATTATAATCGTGGATGTTCAAGAAGGCAGAATTAGAGGAGCGCAGATATCTCGGAGGGTTGTGGAGCTGGAGGAGATTAGATTGGGGGGGGGGGAAGGGGGGCAAGATCATGGAGGGATTTGAAAATGAGGATGAGAATTTTGAAATCGAGGCGCTGCTTAACCAGGAGCCAATGTCAGTCAGCGAGCACAGGGAGGGGGTGATGAGTGAACGGGACTTGGTGCGAGTTAGGACACGGGCAGCCGCGTTTTGGATGACCCCAAGTTTACGTAGGGTGGAATGTGGGAGGCCGGCCAGGAGTGCGTTGGAATAGTCAAGTCTGGAGGTAACAAAGACATGGATGAGGGTTTCAGCAGCGGATGAGCTGGAGTCGGGCAGTTGAGGAATGGCCACCTGGGGTGAAGGGTCAGAGGGCAGCTGGTATCTGAAGGAATGAGTCAACGCCCTGAGGAGATTAGAAAATATTTGCAGTGAACTGGTGATGTGTTTATCAGTGGCTCTGGGATCCATTTACATTTCCAATCAGCACTGATCCCAGTTAGGGCGCTCCTTAATCTTCCCATTGTTGGTGAGAGACAAGAGCTCAGTAATGGCTTCAGGTTCGCGTGGGCTAGAGGCTCAGACTTGACTCCAGTCCAAAGGAAGGTGTGAAATATCAGAGAGGGGAAACTCTAACCCTCGGAGACAGAGGGTGGAGGGGCTGTTAAGTGACTGCAAATCCATGATTTCAATTTTTCAATTTTTATTTTATTTGCTATATGTAACTAGTACAATGGAATGCTTACTCCCCGTCGGGACACGTCAGCTATTCTTACAGCGCCGTGTTCAGAAAGTCAATTCTTTGGCATCCAGTGGCAGTGGGAGCACGATGTCCCTCAGCCGCTCCGTCCTCCTCGTCACCGCGGCCTCCTCCTCACTGTTGCCGGCTCAGCTCCACGTGTGGTGGCCTGCTTCTCCCGCTCACCCTCTGGCCACCATTCCCGGCTCCCCTCCTCTCCTCCCAGTCGGACTCCGAGTCGTCGTGGCTGCTGCTGCTGCTCGATGCGCTGCGCTGCCTCCGCCCGACTCGCCGAACACATCCTCCGGTCGCCGCGGCCTCCACCTCACCGTCGCCGGCTCCACGGTCCGACGGCCCGGGCCTGCTTCTCCCGCTTCCGGTACAGCCTCTGGCCGCCATGCTCGGCTCCCCTCCTCCCAGACGGAATACTTCCCCGCTGAGGAGCAGTCGGCCGACGTGCCCTCGCGGGTCGACGTGGCTGCTGCTGCATCCCGATGCGCTGCGCTGCCTCCGCCCGACTCGCCGAACACCTCGCTCCGGTTGCGGGAGCGAGCGGCGAGAGCGGGCCGCCCGAAGCAGGGAGAGTGCGCTAGCACCGGACCGTCTCAGTCGCCATCTTGACCTTGTTTCGCTCGCGTGGAATTTAAACTAGATGAACAAAATAGAAAAAGAAAGACTCGCATTTCTATGGCACCTATCAAGACCTCAGGATGTCCCAAAGCGCTTTGTAGCCAATGAAATACTTTTTTGAAGCTGTTGTAATGTGGGAAACGCAGCAGCCAATTTGCGCACAGCAAGCTCCCACAAACAGCAACGTGATAATGACCGGATCATCTGTTTTTAGTGATGTTGGTTGAGGGATAAATATTGGGCCCAGGACACCGGGGAGAACTCCCCCTGCTCTTCTTCCAAATAGTGGCCACGGGATCTTTTACGTCCACCTGAGAGGGAAGACGGGGCCTCGGTTTCATTCGAAAGACTAACAAGGTTAGTGCTGGAGATAACAAGGTTTTGGGGCTCTCATTAACCTCATGACCAAATCAAGGGATATGAGGATAGTGCAGGCAAATGGAGATGAGGTCGAAGATCAGCCACGATCTTATTGAATGGCGGAGCAGGCTCGAGGAGCTGAACGGCCGACTCCTGCTCCTATTTCTTATGTTCAAACCCTGGTCCTTGCTAGGGTTCCCAACTCTGGTTGGGCCTATCCCTGGAGGTTTCATCATGTGACCTCCTGCCTCCAACTGCCCCGTCAACCAGCCTCTTTCCCAGTGAGTGTGCGAGTGAGTGAGTGTGCATGTGTGAGTGTGCGTGTGTGAGTGTGCATGTGAGTGAGTGTGTGTGTGCACGAGTGAGTGTGCGAGTGAGTGTGCGAGTGAGTGTGAGTGTGCGTGTGCAAGTGAGTGTGTGTGTGCGTGAGTGTGCGAGTGAGTGTGTGTGCGAGTGAATGTGCATGTGCGAGTGAGTGTGTGCGAGTGAGTGCGAGTGCGAGTGAGTGAGTGTGTGTGCGAGTGTGTGTGCATGTGCGAGTGAGTGTGCGTGTGCGAGTGAGTGTGCGAGTGAGTGTGCAAGTGCGAGTGAGTGAGTGTGTGTGCGAGTGAGTGTGCATGTGCGAGTGAGTGTGCATGTGCGAGTGAGTGTGTGCGAGTGAGTTTGCGAGTGCGAGTGAGTGAGTGTGTGTGTGAGTGAGTGTGCATGTGCGAGTGAGTGTGAATGTGCGAGTGAGTGTGTGCGAGTGAGTTTGCGAGTGCGAGTGAGTGTGTGTGAGTGAGTGTGCATGTGCGAGTGAGTGTGCGTGTGCGAGTGAGTGTGTGCGAGTGAGTGTGCGTGTGCGAGTGAGTGTGTGCGAGTGAGTGTGCGTGTGCGAGTGAGTGTGTGCGAGTGAGTGTGCGTGTGCGAGTGAGTGTGTGCGAGTGAGTGTGCGTGTGTGAGTGAGTGTGTGCGAGTGAGTGTGCGTGTGCGAGTGAGTGTGCGTGTGCGAGTGAGTGTGTGCGAGTGAGTGTGCGTGTGCGAGTGAGTGTGCGTGTGCGAATGAGTGTGCGTGTGCGAGTGAGTGTGTGCGAGTGAGTTTGCGTGTGCGAGTGAGTGTGTGTGTGAGTGAGCATGTGCGAGTGAGTGTGTGCGAGTGAGTGTGCGTGTGCGAGTGAGTGTGTGCGAGTGAGTGTGCGTGTGCGAGTGAGTGTGTGCGAGTGAGTTTGCGTGTGCGAGTGAGTGTGTGTGTGAGTGAGTGTGCATGTGCGAGTGAGTGTGCGTGTGCGTGTGCGAGTGAGTGTGTGCGAGTGAGTGTGCATGTGCGAGTGAGTGTGCGTGTGCGTGTGCGAGTGAGTGTGTGTGAGTGAGTGTGCGTGTGCGAGTGAGTGTGTGTGAGTGAGTGTGCGTGTGCGAGTGAGTGTGTGTGAGTGAGTGTGTGTGAGTGAGTGTGCGTGTGCGAGTGAGTGTGTGTGAGTGAGTGTGCGTGTGCGAGTGAGTGTGCGTGTGCAAGTGAGTGTGTGTGAGTGAGTGTGCGTGTGCGAGTGAGTGTGCGTGTGCGAGTGAGTGTGTGCGAGTGAGTGTGCGTGTGCGAGTGAGTGTGTGCGAGTGAGTGTGCGTGTGCGTGTGTGAGTGAGTGTGCGTGTGCGAGTGAGTGTGCGTGTGCGAGTGAGTGTGTGCGAGTGAGTGTGTGTGAGTGAGTGTGCGTGTGCGAGTGAGTGTGCGTGTGCGAGTGAGTGAGTGTGTGCGAGTGAGTGTGTGTGAGTGAGTGTGCGAGTGAGTGTGTGCGAGTGAGTGTGCGTGTGCGAGTGAGTGTGTGCGAGTGAGTGTGCGTGTGCGTGTGCGAGTGAGTGTGTGCGAGTGAGTGTGCGTGTGCGAGTGAGTGTGCGTGTGCGAGTGAGTTTGCGAGTGAGTGTGCGTGTGCGTGTGCGAGTGAGTGTGTGCGAGTGAGTGTGCGTGTGCGTGTGCGAGTGAGTGTGTGCGAGTGAGTGTGTGCGAGTGAGTGTGCGTGTGCATGTGCGAGTGAGTGTGCGTGTGCGAGTGAGTGTGTGCGAGTGAGTGTGTGCGAGTGAGTGTGCGTGTGCGAGTGAGTGTGTGCGAGTGAGTGTGCGTGTGCGAGTGAGTGTGTGCGAGTGAGTGTGTGCGAGTGAGTGTGCGTGTGTGAGTGAGTGTGAGTGTGCGAGTGAGTGTGCATGTGCGTGTGCGAGTGAGTGTGTGCGAGTGAGTGTGCGTCTGTGAGTGAGTGTGCGTGTGCGAGTGAGTGTGTGCGAGTGAGTGTGTGCGAGTGAGTGTGCGTGTGAGTGTGCGAGTGAGTGTGTGCGAGTGAGTGTGTGCGAGTGAGTGTGCGTGTGCGAGTGAGTGTGTGCGAGTGAGTGTGCGTGTGCGAGTGAGTGTGTGCGAGTGAGTGTGTGCGAGTGAGTGTGCGTGTGTGAGTGAGTGTGAGTGTGCGAGTGAGTGTGCATGTGCGTGTGCGAGTGAGTGTGTGCGAGTGAGTGTGCGTGTGTGAGTGAGTGTGCGTGTGCGAGTGAGTGTGTGCGAGTGAGTGTGTGCGAGTGAGTGTGCGTGTGCGTGTGCGAGTGAGTGTGCATGTGCGAGTGAGTGTGTGCGAGTGAGTGTGTGCGAGTGTGCGTGTGCGAGTGAGTGTGTGCGAGTGAGTGTGTGCGAGTGAGTGTGCGTGTGTGAGTGAGTGTGAGTGTGCGAGTGAGTGTGCATGTGCGTGTGCGAGTGAGTGTGTGCGAGTGAGTGTGCGTGTGTGAGTGAGTGTGCGTGTGCGAGTGAGTGTGTGCGAGTGAGTGTGTGCGAGTGAGTGTGCGTGTGCGTGTGCGAGTGAGTGTGCATGTGCGAGTGAGTGTGTGCGAGTGAGTGTGTGCGAGTGTGCGTGTGCGAGTGAGTGTGTGCGAGTGAGTGTGTGCGAGTGAGTGAGCGTGTGCGAGTGAGTGTGCGTGTGCGAGTGAGTGTGTGCGAGTGAGTGTGCGTGTGCGAGTGAGTGTGTGCGAGTGAGTGTGTGCGAGTGAGTGAGCGTGTGCGAGTGAGTGTGAGTGTGCGAGTGAGTGTGTGCGAGTGAGTGTGCGTGTGCGAGTGAGTGTGTGCGAGTGAGTGAGCGTGTGCGAGTGAGTGTGCGTGTGCGAGTGAGTGTGTGCGAGTGAGTGTGCGTGTGCGAGTGAGTGTGTGCGAGTGAGTGTGTGCGAGTGAGTGAGTGTGTGTGAGTGAGTGTGAGTGTGCGAGGACACGATCAGGTTTATAATGTGATGCCTCTCACACCCAATGTCTGGACCCAGTTTGACTAAGAGCCACTGAGGGTGGTGGGGGGGTTACTGAAGGGGGTGGGTCCTCCCTGTCGGGGTGTCCCAGTGAGAATTCCGCACCTGTTGGGGAGGAAAGTGGTGACAGGGAGAGAGAGAAAAAAACCTCCCGAAATAGGAGCCCTTTAAATATCTGTCAGAGAAACAGCTGAGAAACGGAGCATGGGGGCGGGGGAGGGGAGGGGAGGGGAGGGGCGGGGCGGGGGCAACTGCCTGAGAGAGCCAAGCAAACCCTCGGGAGTTAAGTGACTGACGTTAGGGCCCATTCATCCCAAGGCGGAGTGTGAAGCTATTTCATGTAATTGGACAGAGAGAGAGTGACCGGCGGTGGGCCAAGGGCCAGAGGGAGGGGCTTGGGCTGTGTGTGTGTGGCTCTGGGTATATAAGCGAGGCAGAGCCTCGGAGGTTTAGAAGTTAAAGTTTGAATGGAGATGAAAGCGGCGGGGACGGTGCTGTGCGCTGGGTCGGAGAGGGTCTGCCGAGCCCAGCCAGACCCCTGCCTGCTGCAGGAGCGGGTCCTAACAAAGTTACTGGAGACAGAGGAGAGATACCTGCCGAACGGGGGGAGCCGTTCCTCGATACAGAAGGAGGTTCAGCCTCACATGAGGAGCAGGCTAGCCGGGTGGATGTTGGAGGTTGGTATTTCCGGATCGAGGAGAGCGCAGAATCATAACGGGGCTAAAAGAGTTAAATTATGAGGCCAGGTTGGACAGACAGGGCTCGTGTTCCCTCGAGTATAGAAGATTCAATTCGTGATCTAATTAAGGCGTTTAAAACAGATTATCTGGTCATTATCACATTGCTGTTTGTGGGAGCTTGCTGTGCACAAATTGGCTGCCGTGTTTCCTACATTACAACAGTGACTCCACTTCAAAAAGTACTTCATTGGCTGTAAAGCGCTTTGGGACGTCCTGAGGTCGTGAAAGGCGCTACAGGAATCCAAGTCTGTCTTAAGATGATTAAAGGAGTTGATAGAGTAGAGAGAGAGAAACTATTTCCTCTGGTGGGGGGAGTCCAGAGCAAGGGGGCAGAACCTTAAAATTAGAGCCAGGCCGTTCAGGGGTGATGTCAGGAAGCACTTCTCCACACAAAGGGTGGTGGAAATCGGGAACTCTCTCCCCCAAAAAGCTGTTGAGGCTGGGGGTCAATTGAAAATTTCAAAACTGAGATTGACAGATTTTTGCTAGGCAAGGGTATTAAGGGTTACAGAACCAAGGCGGGTCGATGGAGTTACGGTACAGATCAGCTATGATCTAACTGAATGGCCGAACAGGCTCGAAGGGCTGAATGGCCTCCTCCTGTGTTCCGAGGGGGGGGGGGAGACAGTTTGCTCGGTCTCTGTGCGAGCGTTTAGTGAAAACTGCTTTGGAGAAGGTGATGTTTCCCAGTCTCTCCACTTCCTCCCCTGAAGGTGCGGATACCTGGGGTGGAGGGGTGGGGGGAAGAGGGGGCGTTGGGTGTCCTCCACTACCGCGCTGCAGTGTCCGCTCACGTGCGAGCCTAGACAGTGAGTGCAGGCGGCTATTTGACCACGAGTGGCATCACAGTCGAGCCAGGAACTGTTCCACCCTCCACCCCACATGACATTCAGACAGATTGTTTTTTCAGGGATTAAACGCACTTTGCAACAAATAAACTTCAACTAACAAGTGCAGGCAAGTGTCCCGGCATTAGTCAGCATTTCAAACAGGTGGAAAAAATTGGGTTTTAAAAAGAACTGAAATGAATGATCTGATGCAACCACTCATCGCAAAGGAGCAAAGTTAGTAACACGTCCAACAAGGATAACATCATCGTCGAGAGCCAGCTGTGGGTTTTGCTGGGACACGGTGCCTGGTACAGGCCTGGCATATTGCAGATAGTCATAGAATCGAATCGGGCAGCGTGTCGGCCGTGGCTCAGTGGGCAGCACTCTCGCCCCTGCGTCAGAGGACTGTAGGTTCAAGTCTCCACTCCAGAGAACAAAAATCCAGGCTGACACTCCCAGTGCAGTACTGAGGGAGCCCCGCACTGTTTGTGGGGCAGTACTGAGGGAGCGCTGCACTGTCGGAGGGGCAGTACTGAGGGAGCGCCGCACTGTCGGAGGGGCAGTGCTGAGGGAGCGCTGCACTGTCGGAGGGGCAGTACTGAGGGAGCCCCGCACTGTTTGTGGGGCAGTACTGAGGGAGCCCCGCACTGTCGGAGGAGCAGTACTGAGGGAGCCCCGCACTGTTTGTGGGGCAGTACTGAGGGAGCCCCGCACTGTTTGTGGGGCAGTGGAGGGGCGTTGCTGATGGAGCGCCGCACTGTCGGAGGGGCAGTACTGAGGGAGCCCCGCACTGTTTGTGGGGCAGTACTGAGGGAGCGCCGCACTGTCGGAGGGGCAGTACTGAGGGAGCCCCGCACTGTTTGTGGGGCAGTACTGAGGGAGCGCCGCACTGTTTGTGGGGCAGTACTGAGGGAGCGCCGCACTGTCGGAGGGGCAGTGCTGAGGGAGCGCCGCACTGTCGGAGGGGCAGTGCTGAGGGAGCGCCGCACTGTCGGAGGGGCAGTACTGAGGGAGCCCCGCACTGTTTGTGGGGCAGTACTGAGGGAGCGCCGCACTGTCGGAGGGGCAGTACTGAGGGAGCCCCGCACTGTTTGTGGGGCAGTACTGAGGGAGCGCCGCACTGTCGGAGGGGCAGTGCTGAGGGAGCGCCGCACTGTCGGAGGGGCAGTACTGAGGGAGCGCCGCACTGTCAGAGGGGCAGTATTGAGGGAGCGCCGCACTGTCGGAGGTGCCGTTTCTCAGATGAGACGTTAAACCAAGGCTCCGTCTGCCCTCTCAGGTGGACGTAAAAGATCCCACGGCACTATTTTGAAGAAGAGCAGGGGAGTTCTCCCCGGTGTCCTGGGCCAATATTTATCCCTGAACCAACATCCCATTAGTCTTTTAGACAGCAGCCAGGCACTGGGTTGATGCCTCGAGAGATCCATCAACTGAGACTCCCAGATCCCACTCCTGATCCACCATGGTCAGTATTCTCCCATGTGTCAGCTGTGGCTCAGTGGGCCGCACACTCGCCTCTGAGTCAGAAGGTTGTGGGTTCACAGTCCCCACTCCAAGGACTTGAGCACATAAAGTTAGGCTGACGCTTCCAGTGCAGTGCTGAAGGAGTGCTGCACTGTCGGAGGAGCCGTCTTTTGGATGAGACATTAAACCCAGGCCGCGTCTGCCGCGTTCCCCCCGGTCTCCTGTGGCCAATATTTATCCCTCAACAAACATCACGAATACAGATGATCTGGTCATTATCACACTGCTGTTTGTGGGAGCTTGCTGTGCGCAAATTGGCTGCTGCGTTTCCTACATTACAACAGTGACTGTAAAGCGCATTGGGATGTCCTGAGGTGGGAAAGGGCGCTATATAAATGCAAGTCTTTTGCAACACAGGAGGAGGCCATTCGGCCCATCGTGCCTGCGTCAGCTCTTTGTAAGAGCTCTCCAAAGACCCCCTTTCCCCCCACAGCCCCCCACAAATTATTTCCTTTTCAGCTATTTATCCAATTCCCTGTTGAAAGGTGCAACAGAATCTGCTTCCCCCGACAACTAATCACAATCAACAGACTCCAGGCTGAGGGGGGACCTGATTGAGGTGTGCACAATTATGAGGGGCATAGATAGGGTAGATAGAAAGGAACTTTTCCCCTTAGTGAGGGGTCAATAACCAGGGGGCATAGTTTCAAGGTAAGGGGCAGGAGGTTTAGAGGGGATTTGAGGAAAAACTTTTTCACCCAGAGGGTGGTTGGAATCTGGAACTCACTGCCTGAAAGGGTGGTAGAGGCAGGAACCCTCACAACATTCAAGAAGCATTTAGATGAGCACTTGAAACGCCATAGCATACAAGGCTACGGACCAAGTGCTGGAAAATGGGATTAGAATAGACAGGGCTTGATGGCCGGCGCGGACACGATGGGCCGAAGGGCCTCTTTCTGTGCTGTATAACTCTATTATGACTCTATGGCTCCAGCCATTTTCAGGCCACTCGCGATACAAACCTGCCCCTCCTCCAAATAATGTTTGTCTTCCTTCAGAGGTTGGCTGCTGCGATTCAGAGGATGTGCACCCACCTCACGCCCCGCCAAAAGCGAGAGCGACTGGGATCGCCAACCCTCCGGGCTTGCCTCGGATGCGGGGGGGATTGTCCTATGAGGAGAGATTGCGTAGACTAGGCCTATATTCTCTAGAGTTTAGAAGAATGAGAGGTGATTGATGTAAGAAAACTACTAGGCACTTGGCCTAAGCGTTAAACAAAGCTTTAATCAACTGTTTGACAACATGGAGGCCTAGTTGTGTCCTTCACTAGTTCCTGTTAAGAATGTCCTGTGCAAGCTGGGCCCGTGCCCGAGTATTTATACTCTCCCTGGACAGCGCCACCCGCAGGCCGCTCAGTTGATTCATGTCAGTGATCTCATTGAAACATACAAAATTCTTACAGGGCTTGACAGGGTAGATGCAGGGAGGATGTTTCCCCTGGCTGGGGAGTCTAGAACCAGGGGTCACCGTCTCAGAATAAGGGGTCGGCCATTCAGGACTGAGATGAGGAGAAATTTCTTCACTCAGAGGGTGGTGAATCTTTGGAATTCTCTACCCCAGAGGGCTGCGGAGGCTCAGTCGTTGAGTATATTCAAGACAGAGGTCGATAGATTTTTGAATATTAAGGGAATTAAGGGATATGGGGATAGTGCTGGAAAGTGAAGATGAAGTCGAAGATCAGCCATGATCTCATTGAATGGCGGAGCAGGCTCGAGGGGCCGATTGGCCAACTCCTGCTCCTATTTCTTATTTTATGTTCTCCAGGAATTAAAGATTCATCTCCAGGACATGCTATATTTTTCATTTATGTTTATTAGTTATTAAAATATTGGAGAAGGATAAGCAAAAAAAAAAGGCTGTTTAACCAGGCGGGGGCGGTGAGAGGTGTGAAGAAATCTCCAGGAATCCATCAGATCAGAGTTGGCAACCCAATATGTGCGGCTCTCATTAAAAAACACATCCGGCTCGATCTGGGCCCCCCGGAGATTGGAAGAAACGGAATCAGAGCCACACCGTGTGCGAGCAGAGCTGGCCAATGCGGCCCTCTGCTGGTCTCCCAGAGCTTCAGATTGATCAGCAAACCCGCAGCTCCTGGGGAAACTTGCCTTCGGGGGTGGGGGGGGGGGGGGGGAAGAGTTCCAGATTTCCACTACCCTGTGAGAAAGCTGCTTCCTGTTTTAGCTCCTCAACGGCTCAGCTCTGATCTTAAGGTTAGATTGGGTCGATTGGGCTTATATTCGCTGGAGTTTAGAAGAATGAGAGGGGATCTCATTGAAACTTATAAAATTCTAACAGGACTAGACAGACTAGATGCAGGAAGGATGTTCCCGTTGGTCGGGGGAGTCCAGAACCAGGGGTCACAGTCTAAGGATAAGGGGGAAGCCATTTAGGACAGAGATGAGGAGGAATTTCTTCACCCAGAGAGTGGTGAACCTGTGGAATTCTCTGCCACAAAAGGCAGTTGAAGCCAATTCATTAAATATATTCAAGAAGGAGTTAGATATATTTCTTGAGGCTAAAGGGATCAAGGGATATGGGGAGAAGGCAGGGACCGGGTACTGAGTTTGGATGATCAGCCATGATCTCATTAAATGGCGGAACAGGCTCGAGGGGCCGAATGGCCTACTCCAGCTCCTATCTTCTATGTTTCTATGTGACGTCCCCTCGCTCTGAACTCACCCACCTCCCCAGCCAGTGGAAATCGTTTCTCTCCTATTGAATCAGATTATCAGTTTAAGCACCTCAATTAGATCACCCGTCAATCTCCTCATACTCAAGGGAATACAAGCCTAGTTTATGCAGTCTGTTCTCATAAACCCCAGAGTATTTCCAGCATTTCACAACAGTGACTACACTTCAAAAAGTACCTCATTGGCTGCAAAGCGCTTTGGGACGTCGGGAAATGTGCTGTAGAAATGCAAGTCTATCTTGTTTTTTCTTTCAGTATTCTTCTGAACCTTGACATATTGATCCTTGGTGGCCTCGCACCCCCTCCCGATCTCTGTGACCTCCTCCAGCCCTACACAACGCTCCGAGATCTCTGTGCTTGCTCCTCCAATTCCGGCCTCTTGTGCATCCCCCAATTTTAATCGCTCCACCATGGCGGCCGCGCCTGGGCCCCAAGCTCTGGAATTCCCTCCCTAAACCTCTCCGGCTCTCTCTCCTCCTTTAAGACGCGCCTTAAAACCTACTGACATGAATCAGTCATTCAAGAATGAAAGACTTATGAAATAATACTGAGCGGCCTGCGGGTGGCGCTGTCCAGGGAGAGTATAAATACTGGAGCACGGGCCCAGCTTGCGCAGGACATTCTTAACAGGAACTAGTGAAGGACACAACTAGACCTCCATGTTGTAAAACAGTTGATTAAAGCTTTGTTTAATGCTTAGACCAAGTGCCTAGTAGTTTTCTTACGTCACCTGCCTCTTTGACCAAGCTTTTGTTCACCTGCCCTACTTTCTCCTTATGTGGCTGGGTGTCAAATCTTGTTTGACTATGCTCCTGTGCAGCGCCTTGGGATGTTTTACTACGTTAACAGCGCTTTGTAAATGCAAGTTGTTGTTGGGGGTGAATTCTACGCACCTTGTGTCTC